>NC_056727.1:316470771-316508271 GCF_019279795.1 Protopterus annectens | reverse complement strand
CAGAATTCCAAAGTCTAGGTTTGGCGTCAGTTGCTGTCACCTCTTCCCTGACGTCAGTGCGCCAGGGGTATAAAAGATGCAGCCGATGCCATTTTCTTCAGTCTTTCTTGCCGCGCGGTGCCCAAAGCAAAAGCAGTTCGCAAGTGCCGGTCGGCCGACTCCTGAGATTTTCAAATCCGAATTTCAGAACCAAAGTCTTCATTAAAGCTAAGTACCCCATTGGGGAAACTTTTTTCTTGCTCCAGACCGATGTTAGAAAAAGTTAACAGTTGTATTTCTTGTGGGAAGCAAATACCTCATAAGGATTTTCACACTTACTGTATTCCTTGCCTAGGCCCTGATCACAATGTTGCTAGCTGTCGGTTTTGTGCTAGATTTAACCAACACACTATTAAGCGTTGGTTCGATTTTGCATTTCATTACTTTGGCCGAAGATTTAATTATATAATGCTGTCGGACCAGCCAACAACCAGAGTTTACAAAAAACGCAAGGACAAGGAAAAGGATAGGCATCTGAGGTCCAAAAGGCTGCAGGTTCCATTTTCACACTCTACCAAGGTCAAAAGGTATGCCAGACCTGCCACACAATCAATGGGCAGAGGCACAAAAACAAATTACAGCCCTCATGGACATGAGCGCCATTCAGCAAGTACCACAACAAGAGCAGGGGCAAGGATTTTACTCCAGACTTTTCCTAGTACCAAGAAAGGACAAAACTTGGAGACCAATACTGGATCTGTCTATAATAAATACGTTTCTGGTAGTTCCAAAATTCAAGATGTTGACTACAGTAGCTACTGCCCATGCTGGGCAAGAAGGCTTGGCTCGTAACTTTGGACCTAAAAGAGGCATACCTGCATGTCCCACTCACAGTCTTGCAGAAGATACCTCAGATTCATAGCTGGCTCAATGCATTACCAATTCTCTGCACTGCCCTTTGGCTTATCTACTGCGCCCAGGGTCTTCACAAAATACCTGGCACCAGTAATTGCGTTTTGCAGACAAAAAGGAATTCAGATATACCCCTACTTGGACGACTGCCTAATTCAAGCAGAGAACAAAGACATTCTTCTAAAGCACCTGGCGTTTGTAAAAAGATTACTAATTGGCCTGGAGTACACAGTAAACGAAAAGAAATCAAAACTAGTGCCCTCTCAAGAGATAATATTCCTGGGTGCAAGCTTAAATACAACTGCCCAGATGGCTTATCTCACGCCAGACAAACAAAAGCAACTGACTACTTACTTCAAGAAATTGACAACAAAAACCCACTTATCTGCAAGGAAAATCCTGCAGGCCTTGGATTTCATGGCATCTTGCATTCTACTAATTCCATATGCCAGACTGCATATGAGGGGAACTACAATGGTATCTAAAAGTGTTTGGACTCAAGCATTGCCACAGCCTGGAGACAGTAATTGCACGCATTCCTTGCCTACAACAGGAGTTTCGATGGTGGGCAGAAGCCTGTCACCACAACAAGGATCTGCCATTCAGTTTACCCACAGCCAGACAGACACTGACAACAGATGCATCAGATTATGCCTGGGGGGCACATATGGCAGGAAAATGTATTCAGGGCACATGGCCCGCAAACCAGATGCATCTTCACATCAGTCAAAAAGAGATGCTAGTTGTTCAAAATGCCCTGACAGCTTTCAAGGACCTGCTTCATCCAGGACAGTTATTGATAAAGACAGACAACACTACGGTAATGTGGTACGTAAACAAGCAGGGAGGTGCACATTCGTACCCCTCTGCAGACAAGCAATGACCATATGGGACACAGCATTGGCTTTTCATGTTCACCTGCAAGCACAATTCCTGCCAGGAAAAACAAATACTCTGGCAGACGAACTAAGCAGAAACCTCATGGATCCCCACAAATGGAAGCTGGATCCACAAGTCTTCTGCATGATAATAAGGAAATGGGGATGCCCAGACATAGATCTATTTGCCTCCCCTCACAACTGCCAATTGCAGAGATTTTGCAAAAGGATTTAAAAATCTAAAGGTATATGCTTTTCCCCCACTGCCTCTCCATCCCAGGGTACTCCTAAAGGTCAGACAAGAGAAGCCAAAAATGATATTGATTGCACCAGACTGGCCACGCCAGCACTGGTACCCAATCCTAAAGAGCTTGTCTCAAGGTCCAGCATGGATATTGCCTCAAACTTTTCACTTGCTGACCCAACAAAACAATCAGATCCTGCACAGCCAACTCAGGACCTTAAATCTGGCAGCATGGCGGATAATGTAGCTATTCAGAACACTCCTCTTTCAAAAGCTGTTATGGATGTTATCTTGGAGGCCAGGAGGCCCAGTACCAGAAGTTCTTATGCAGAAAAATGGAAGAGATTCTGTGCTTGGAACCAGGAAGAAGGTATTGACACGTGTGCACCAAATATCCCTCAGATTTTACAATGCCTAACTGAGATGCTGAACAAAGGCCTTTCTTTCTCATCAATTAAGATTCATGCCTCTGCCATTTCAGTCCATTACAATATGGAACCACCTATCTTCTCTCATCCTTTAATAAGGCAGTACCTCAGAGGGGCCAGAAACATTAGGCCTCCAAGGAGAGCACCAATTCCGGCCTGGGACCTCAATTATGTTTTGGAAAAACTCACACTGCCTCCTTTCTAGCCAGCATCAACAGCAGATATAAAATTCTTATCCTGGAAAACAGCTCTGCTCCTAGCAATAACCTCTGCAAGGCGAGTCTCGGAGTTATAAGCACACATGGCTGTGGAACCTTCATCATTTTTCATCCAGATGGGGTTTCTCTGAGGACAAACCCTACATTTATGCCTAAGGTGGTGTCCAGTGTGGCCCTCCACCAAACCATTCACTTGCCTACCTTTTATCCAAATCCACAAAACAAGGGTGAGAAAATTCTGCATTCTTTGGACATACACAGGCAGTTACGCTTCTACTTGGACAGAACTAAAACTTTCAGAAAGGCTGAGCAACTTTGTGTCATATGCTGCAGGATCACAAGGATCACAAGGAAAGGTTATCTCAAAACAGACTGTTTCCAAATGGATAGGTCATTGCATCCGTTTCTGTTATTTTCAACATGGCAAATCAGTGCCTAAGGGCATTAGGCCTCATTCCACCAGAGCAGCAGCCACTTCAGCAGCCTTCCTCAGAGGAGTACCAACCAAAGATATCTTAGAGGCTGCAACTTGGAGTTCAGTGCACACCTTCACAACGCACTACTACTTACCTCTTTTCTCCAAGTCCAGAGCAGGCTTTGCCACTGCAGTTCTGCAGGGCCTCATAGCCTCTCCTAATCCTACTTAGCCCAGCCACCCATCCTCAGCTTTGGGATTCAACCCAAGAGTAATGACTGCAACAGTGAAACACGATGAACATAGTACAGTTGTGTACCTACCATAAATGTAGATGTTTGAGTGTATTCACTGTTGCAGTCCAGGTTACCCACCATCCCCCTTTTCTTTGCTGGGACTTATCTGCACTTCTCTATCCTATACAACCTATTTGGTGTATTTGCTTGTAGATGAAGGAAATGTTATTTTTGTGCATGCATTTTTATTGGCATATTTTTTCAGCCAACCAATTTGGGGGCACCTGACATCTGGGGCAAGAAAAACTGAAGAAAATGGCGTTGGCTGCATCTTTTATACCCCTGGCGCACTGACATCCGGGAAGAGGTGACAACCGACGCCGGACCTAGACTTTGGAATTCTGGCCGACTGAGGGTAGCCTGCCAGCAGGATAATCCAAGAGTAATGACTGCAACAGTGAATACACTCTAACATCTACATTTATGGTAGGTACACAACTGTACTTTATTTGTAGCCACTTTATTGGCTGTGCATACTTCAGATATCTGATTAGGATTTAATAAAGTAGCCTCCATAAACAATTTCAACTTGTTTTATACAAATGTGCACTAGTTCTGCAAAACCAAAATAATGACTGCTTAATTTGATTGACAGCAGGGTCAATCATTTCACCCACACACAATCCCCATACTTAGCAACTTTGCTGACTAAGTAGGCCTCAAATGTTTAATTGTGGTTAAATCAAAATTAAAAAAAAAGCCACAGTAATATGTTTAAATTTTGTTTCATACAAGCACATAGTAGCTACTTTTCTACTTCATACAAATACACACTTCCTGGGATTCATGAAGCTTGTACCAGGCGCCAGAGTAGCGTCGGTGATCTAGCGCCAAATATGGCCGCCGAGAGATTCAGGTACGAGCTGTTTCCATGTGCACTACCAGCGTACGCCAAAGCTGCGCAGCTCCCGGCGCATGTATGCTAATTACCCCATGCGCAGCAGTGTAGCATGCAAATGAAGGTATATAGCGATTCATGAAGTGGTGCAGGCGTAGCATAAGCATGAAGAAATGTAAACCAAAAAAATGGTTTACATTTTTTCAAACATAAAATCGGAATCATGAAAGCAGACCAAACCTATGTATTATAATGTTAATATATGGCAATGGCTAAATATATAGCCAATGGCATAAAAAATATGCACAACACATATTTAATGGCAGGCCACACTAACGCAAAGTAAAACCGCAGTGCATCGGTGTGCAAATGGGATCACAAGGAAAAAATATTTAGATGTCATAAAACTGCAATGTAACACAATTCATGAATTCCCCATAATAGTTAATGGCACGCATGCTACACCACAATCATGGCGCAAGGGTTGCTAAGAGTCTGTGACAGTGTTCTGCACGGTAACTAGGTATTAGTAGTCAATGCCATGATAATACTGAATCACAAACTCCCCGCCGGCCTAAGGATGTACCTCACGGTGTAGTGGTACAACACCGAGGAGTGGCCTGGAGGTAAACATGACATCAAGAGAGGGGTGCGCCACCATAGCTGTAAGCACATTGGAGCATTGCTAATTCGGGTTGCCTGTTGCTAAGCAAAGCCGCAGGATAGGGGTGTGGAAGTAGCCATAGCTTTGCTTAGCTGAGAGCACACAAGGTAACCGAAAGTGCATGTGAACGTGGATGAAAACGTGCTCGAAACCCAGTAAACAGCTGTGCGTGGCACGCACCACAGCTGAAACAGAAAGGATACAGGAAGACAATAAGGAAATGCTGCAGCATGGTAATTGGAGTAAAAATGAGTAACTAACACCTAGGAACTCACAGTGGGTCATTGACAACAGCTAACAAGGCTGTTAGCAGCTACCTGCAGAACAGGAAAGGGGAGGTGCCATACAGCAAAGAAAAGAGAACTGTCACAGCAGAACAAAGCAAACTTGCAGTAGACAACACATTTCCCAACACAATCCTGGGTTGTGAAAGCACAAAACAAGAAAGCCGGCAGCTGGATACGTGCCTGACAATGGGAGGGGAATCTGGTTGAAAAGTGAAGTAAAGGGTAATAGATGAATCACAGCAGCCAAGTGCAAGTCAACACCAAAGGTCCCACAATAGCAGTACCTGCTGTAAAACCAATAATTAAGATACCCCGCAGGTGGAATTGCATATACACACCCAATTACACCAGGCATAATCCATTGCACAATAGTATAAGGTGTGAAAGCCCCACACATACATTTGTGTATTCCCAGACACACTCTGCACTATTGGTGTATACAGACAGGGAACTTTTAATATGTACATGTTAGGGGCTGCCATAGCTTTGATTCACCAGCATGTGTTGGAGACTGACGGTGGTGTGGAGGATGATGCTGACAACCATCTCAGGCATCGGAGGAGGGGAAGAGTGTTCAGACCCAGGAAAACCTACCAGGGGCTACATGATCTGGAGATAGTAGAGCATTATAGGGTGGACAGGGACACTATACAGCAACTTTTTGAGCTGTGCCGGCCACGCCTTAGAGCCAGAAGTAAAGGGGAACCTATTCCAGTAGACACGAAGGTATGTGTAAGCCTGAGAATACTAGCCACAGGTACCTTCCAAAGGCTAACTGGGGATATCTTGGAGATCTCACAGGCATCAGCATCCAGGGTACTCCAGTAGTTCCTGGATGCCATGTTACCACATGCCAATGAGCACATATACTTCCCAAGAACGCAGGAGGAGTTGGCCAGCAATATGCATCTCTTCCACCATGTGGCAGACTACCCGGAGGAACTGGGTGCAATAGACTGCATGCACATACACATCAAGTCACTACCCGGTGAGCAGGGTAGGCGCTACATAAACCGCAAGGGATACTCCTCCATCAACTGCCAGGTCGTGTGCAATGCTCAGGCCATTATCATGGATGTGTGTGCTGGCAGCCCTGGAAGCTATCATGACTCCCACATCTGGCATGCCTCACAGCTGTATCAGGTATTTGCCAGGGGGGACATCCCATATGGCCACCTGGTGGGAGATGCTGGCTATACACCGGAACCGTGGATGATGACTCCCATCAGAAATGCACACACAGCCACGCAAGAATGCCATAATGAGGCACACACAGAAACCAGAATCATTATAGAGCGCATGTTTGGGATTTTGAAATCACGGTTCTGTTGCTTGGACATATCTGGTGGAGCCTTGCAGTACTCTCCAGACATGTGTGCCCACATCTTCATAGTATGTGCCATGCTACACAATATGATCCTGCGGAAACAGCTGCAGCAGGGACAGAATGGTGAAGGCCCTCACAGCCCACCACCATTGCCAAGGGCCCCACAGGCACAGAGGGACTCAGACCACTAACACCCTGTGCCAGCCCCAGTAGGCAGACATACGCATGCCCAGTATGCCCATGCCTTGACAAAGAGGGAATGTATAGTACACGCACTGACAGTGTAGGCACTTATGGACTGACACCCTTCTCCACCTGCACACACAGCAAACATGGATGGCACACACACACGACCACCTGTAAATTGTCATGTATAGGTGGTCTACTGTGTACATCCTACATAGGTAGCCCTCAACTGTTGTACACACAACTGCCATTGGCACAAGGTAAGTCAATACCTGAACAGTAAATTAAGCTATCAGCATGTGTCCATACTGTATGTTTAGGTTCATAGATACATAGGTAGGTACATGCCTAACTGCCCGAGGCCACTCATAAGCATAGCCAAAAGGTGTCTGCTGTTGCCACCCCATTGATTAACTAACTGTCCCTCTGTGGAGCAGAGCCAATTGTAGGATCCCTGGGGTGTATCCACTATTCCCCACCCACTCTGCAAGAATTCCCTAGAGTGTTAGTGAGGGGTTTTGTATAATGTAATCAGGGATGTAGTTCCAAATAATGGAGCGTATCCGTGACATGAATCTTCTCAGATGATTTACATGTTACATAGTATACCTTAACCACAGCTTGCATATATAGGTAGTATTCCACAGAATAATAAACATGTGGAACACACAACCACTGAAATGTGCGTTAATCACCCTTGCACTACCAGTGCCTGCTGTGAGAGGTAAAATATCACTGTCAGGATTAGAATACGCAACCGTATACACAATCTTCACAATAACATACCACTAAGCTACCTGAGATGTACCAACGGCAGTTGTGTATACTGACAGGATAAAACACAAAATATAGGAATGTGTGGAAATAGAACAAACCGGCATGTAACCAATGAAAGGTGTATGTTTTATACATATATATATATATATATATATATATATATATATATATATATATTTATATATATATATATATATATATATATATATATATATATATATATATATATATATATATATATAGGTTAACAGCATCTAGATAACCATAAAGGTACATATAAATGGGATACCTACCACATACCAACACACGTAATCACGAGGCTTAAAGTCCGAAAGAACACAGTACCGAAACATCAGAAGAGCAAGGTTTAAAATCACGATGTTAAGGGACAGTTAGTCAGTGCTTCTGATGTTGCAGTTCAGGTAGGTTACTGTGTGTAAGTGTGTTTCGGAGGGCTGTAGTGTGTGTAAGTGTGTGTTCTGAGTGTATTGTGTGTTCTTGGAGGACTGTAATGTGTGTGTGTGGGTTAGCTTTGTGCGTCTGTTTGTGCAATCTAGGAGGTAGAATATTAAAGTGGGGGGGTGCAGATACCCACATGGGGGGGTGTAGGGGGGCTTTACCACCTGCTCAAACGTAGTGTAGGATGGTTTGTTTGGATGTGGTGGGTAGCAGTGTGTCTGTGTGTGCGTGTTCCATGTTCGTGTTACTTTCGCGAGTTACTGTCGCTGTTGGTAATGTGGGGTATGGGAGTCTGGGCCCGGTACTGTGGGCATCGGAATTGTGTGGTTTCGGGATTCCGTAGGTATCCTGTATACAGCGGCTGAAGTGTTCATATATGAGTATAACATGGACCATAGCAATCACACATTCCGCCACGACCAACCTTTATGAACAAAGGATATGGAGAGTATATGCCTATACACTATTACAAATATGTGCTATGGACATGAGCCAATGATAGGGTTACCACCTGTCCCACTTTGCGAGGGACAGTCCCTCTTTGGGCAGTTGTGTCCTGACCAAATATATTAAACGTGGCAAATGTCCTGAGATTGTAGGACATAATTATGTCCCATATGTAATGTGATAGTTGCATACAATAGTTCTTTCTGTATCTAAAATACCTACATGTTACAAGAAACAGGATAAGCAACTAAACTGCTACAAGAATAAGCTTATATTTAGGCAAGAAAGGAAAGTTCTATCCCTTGTACTGACCGTGGGTTTGTGTCAGCCTGTAAAATCTGATGTGTGTCCCGACAGTGTCCCACTATGGCCATATGAAAAGGTGGCAACCCTAGCCAAAGAGGGTCAGTCACCAACACAACTCCAATGACTGCAAATACCTATGACGGAAATACACAGCTTTCATGTAGCAACACTTTATTACATTCCGATGTATTGCCGAAAGGATTCAAGGATTAACATCACCTGCATGCTGTACAGGAACCACTTAACAGTGCCTTAATGAATCAGCCTGCAATTACCATAGTATTAGTCCACTAAAGGATAGGTGTTCAAATAGGGAAGGAACCCTCACACACATATCGATTATGTATAAAAGCAGTTCCTACACGTCTGCATCTGCTGCGTACACCCACCATCACCCCCACACCCAAATTACAATACAAACTGTAATAACATCACAATCATTCACTCACTGTACGACATCTGCAGAAGCCTTAACATGCCTTGTCAGAGATACACTAACATGGCCCTATGTGAAATAGTTGCTGTTATACAGTGGAACAGCTGCTGATGTTACAGGGTTTGTTTGCACTAATCCTGTTTCAGAGGGTTGTGTGTACACCGGGAAGTGTTACCAATTACTGAGTAACAGCACAGTATGATACACATGTACACCAAATCAAGGATGTCTGGTGAGCATACTGTAAACCACATAACAGTTTATGCATAGCCATACAGCCTTGAGCTGCCCAAATGTCCTTGCCAGACTGAAACATCTGCAGAAGTATCAGGTACAAACAAACCCTACATAAGTGGCAATGTTCTGAAATAGAACAGCTGTACTCAAATGTAGAACAAAATCGTCTAGCCATTACACACAATCCACGGGAGTCATGAAGCTAATATATCTCTGTCTGTCTCCATATAGCTGTTGAAATACATCACAAACAACACATCCAGGCCGTCTTCCTCGAAAGTAAGACAAACGGACAACACCCAAGTGGAGTACTCAATTATATACCACTGTTGCCATGGTATCGGCTAATGGAGTAGCTGCACAGCTGATGTGCATCTAATTAACTACTTTGGAACACCAATTGGTGGTCAGGATAGCACATGTTACCGATATTTAACTAGAAAAGGATGGCTTATCACACATTCAGACCATGCATATATACCAGCAGAACGTTAAAAAGAAGATTGAAACACAAACTGAAAAGGATTGAATCAACAGTCAGCGACACTTCGGGTTTCTAATAAGGTATGTAAAACACGTGTATTTAGTACCTGTTCTGTAATATTTAAAGTGCACGCAATCCATATAGTGGAAACAGTTATCTTGTAGTGATGTATTGTTGAGCATAGTAACACTTGTAGTATTTATGTGTGTACTGCTGTAGGTCACAAGGCAAACACCGCATACACCACAAGGGATGCTATATAAGGGCTTTGAACACAAATACTCACCAGCTGCTGTCAGTGGCAGAGCTGGTCCAACAAGTATGTGCTATAACAGGGGATAGTATATGTTGATATATTGTAACAGTAGCCATATGTATTGATGTATTACTGAGAATAACATGTCGAAGGTTGGCCCACTGTGCAATTTGCATTGTGGGATATTATGCCAATAACTGTGTAATGTACAGTATTGTGGGCAGATATGTATTACAAGTTACATAGCATTACTGTTATGTTAGGCAAACATTAGTTATGTTTGTTGGCATTTACAATACACAATAACAGGATACATATGACTTGTAGTCACCTGACAGTTTATCAGCATGATAGCAAAGTAAAATGGAAGAGCTAGTTAACTATCCATGCACATAAGACGTGTAATAAGCCTAGCTAGAGTGTGTTGGCTTTCGCCACCCTCATAGGTTAGTTCCCTGTGCCTCTGTCCAGCAGAGCCACTGCAGTGATCCCAGGGGTACATGTCTGTCTCCCATCCACACGTCAAGGTTTCCCTTGAAGAGTGCTAGTGAGGGGCCCTGCTTGATGTACATTGGAATCATGTTCCAAAGCATGGGGAGTCTTTGGGTCAGGAATCTATCCGTCCTAGTCATTGTTGTGGTTAGGTGTATATCCCTAGAGCATGTGGCTCTCAGGGGCCTCTGTTTAGGTGGAGCATATCCAGCAATACTGGGTTGGACATGGGCCTTGTATGTCAAGCAGAGATCACCTGTGAATATGCGGTATGCAACCGAGTACAGCTGGAGTTTCTTAGGTTGGGCTGCATAGGTCATCTGTTTGAGGTCAGGAATCCTCTTGGTGTGGTATTGTTGTGGTCTTCCAAACTTTTGCCGTTGTCTTGTAAGGTATATCCCAAAATGGGGTATTGTATCCTTTAATGGGTCTAATAAGTCATCAGTAGAGAGGCACAATGGCCTCCTTTGTTCTGGATGCGAACCCATTAGAGATTAGAGGGGGCCACGTAGAAGGATATTCTAAATACCATGTCATTATGGGTATCGAAAGACAGATTGCTATCTACTGGGGTTTCCAGATCCCTTATTACCTTTTCTGTATGTAGGGGACTAGCACCTATGTGGTAGTCCGCGGGTAATTAGTTATATCCAAAGGGAATGACTATGCACTTTTTTGCATTAAGCTTGAGGCCATGATATTGACACCAGGTATCCGTCTCAGTGCAACCCTTCCGGAGGGTCTCTGTAACAGCTGGGGAAACAATTGTGTCCTCTAGTTTGCAGTCGTCTGCAAACCTTTTTCAGCCAAAGCCCTCCTGTGTTTGCCTGTACATCAGAGAATTATATACTGAACATGAGGGGTCCTAGGACTGAGCCCTGGGGGATGCCACTTGTAACTGGTATACAGCTCCCACTGTGTGGGTTCTGTCCGTGAGCCACTTTGCAAACCATCACATGACGTAGGGGTTAATGTTCAGGTGGATGAGTATGTCGATAATACCAGAATGAGGAATGGTGTTGAAAGCCTTTGAGAGAGCTAGTTAGGCCGTGTGGACCTCCTTACCCTCATCTAATGCCTTGGTAACTGTCTCTAAGAAGTCCACCAGGTTTAGGAGGCATGGTCTGCCTTTAACAAAGCCAAACTGGGAGGGGTCGAAGGTTTGGAGGTACCCAATGTTTCTGTGACTGAGATCCATGATGATGTGCTCCATAGCCTTGCAGACCAGGCTAGTCAGGCCTATAGGGCAGTAGGTCCCATGGTCCGTTGTGGCACCACCTTTGTGGAGTGGGATAACTGTTGCTGTGCGCCATTCAGGGGGCACAAAGCCCAATGCGAGGCTATTATTGAACATGGTGCAAAGGTGGGGAGCCAGTACATTCTGAAGTTCGTGTAAAACGCAGCCTGGGATGTTGCCGGTCCCATGGATGCGGTGATATTGGCTTTAAAGTGTGCAGCGTTTACCTGTGTAGTTGAGTACAGGGACTCTGCACTCTTCCTGTATAGATATAGGCCCTTTAGGGGGTGAGAGGGGGGAAAGAGAGGGGGGAAAGGTAGCACTGAACCTATCTGCCAGGATGTTGGCAATATCAGTTGGTTCTGTAATGTTCATGCCTTTGTGCTGTAACTCAGAGCAGATCTGGATGTTGACATCGAGATATTTGACATAGCTGTAGAATGCTTTGTGGTTGTTGGAATTAGTGGCGGTTTTGTTTTTGTAGCTAGCTTTGGAGGATCTTATAAGGGATCTCACCTTCTTACTGAGGCTGACCAGGGAGCTCCTCCACGCATGGGATTGTACTCTCTTTTGCAACAGTGTCTTCCTCCAGTTATACAGTTTGTTATGGCAGGGGACCACCAGATTGGCTTTCTTAATTAGGAGTATAGCATCTTGGTTCTGTTTGGGATAGCACGATCCATGCACTCGTGTAAGTGCTTATAGAGTGCATTTGTGTAGGATTCAGCAGTTGTAACAGTATTGTCCATCTGCATGGTTGTCATGACGTTCACCACGTCTGTCTTAAGAAGCATGAAGTTGGCTTTGTAGACATATTATACTGTGGTTCCCTTAATGGGGGGTGGGGGCGGGATGTGGATATCAACGGTGTTCAGCTTATGGTCGGATCGGACCAACGAGGAGTTGACATCAGGTGTGGAACACCGGTCACTCATGTTGGTAATGCCTAGGTCTAGGATATTGTTGCCCCTGGTGGGTGCGTGGATATGTTGATCCAGGGCATTAGTGTCTATGAATTCCAGAAAGCGTCGAGTTAATGAGTTGGTACTCGAGTAGTTTTCTCAGTTAATGGTGGGGTAGATTCAGTGAGACTATGTGATGTGTGTGGTGTGGTGCGAATGTTTACCTTCTCCACATGACTGTCAGGGTCAGGCTTGGTTGGAGAGAGCTTTACCTCCAGTTTGGCTAGATAAGTGCATCTCTCACAGGTTGTAGTGTTGGGTGGTAGGCGGAGAGGGTTGTCTGTGTACATGAGGCAATGTCTACATTGCCTCAAGATGTCCATATTCATCAGATAGACAGAAGAGAACACTGGCAGCTGACTCTTGGACATGCCTGAATATAAAACTAATTTCCCCTAGATAAGTGAGGAAAGTGAGTACAAGAGCTATTTTACTCTAAGCAAGTGAGAAAGGTATGTACAAAACCTGTTTACCTCTAGGTAATGAGGAAGATTGAGTGCTATAGTAATTAGTAGCTTACGTAGTGCTTACAAGTTGTGAACAAGTGCTGACCATGAATAAGCAATCCAGGTAGGGTCTTGGATAACATAAACACACTGCCCCCCCCAACAGGTACTCAATCATATATCCATGTACACCACAGAAACCCCTGTACACACAAATATGCAGGTACAAGCTGCACTCAGGCTGCATGGGACCTGTCCACATCACAGGTTGCATCGTACACATATGTCAAAACAAGTTGCTCTGCACGTACACATCATGTAAAACATAGATCCATGTTAGGCTGTGTACACACTGAATGGTACACACCAACAGGTATCACAACCCACAAAGGAGGAGACACCACTAATAATGGGAACTACTGCACTGCTACCCTGCTGAGTCTGGTCTGAAAGGCCATGAACCTCGATCAAATTATTTGTTGTCAGCAGTACAGATGTAGATGACAGTAAGGTTGATTTCACACTGCATATCATAACCTTGCCAGGTCATAGGACATCATCACCCATACTGTGTTCCACCTACACTCGGTATACTAGATGTACATTCCTATGTCACAGGATTGTTTTGCAACGGGACTGCTGGCAGAACCAACACTACAGAAGGTGTCTGAATAATACATGCTCATCACACCTATGCCAGCTACAGTAAGACAGGGTTAATTAATTGTATTCCCCTTCATTGTAGTGCATACCACACAGACAAACAGAAGGCATCTGACTATTGAAGTATGAGAATGACTATGACCTAGGAGCAATAGCCGACTTGAGTGTTGTGGACAACATACAGAAGGGGCTTTGTGGGTGAGGTGTGTGTGACATATGGCCACAATCTGACAGCTACATATTGCATTGTCACCCCTATGTTAATAACCCTGTACCCATGAACTACCACCTAGGCAGCGGTCAACATAATGGGACACTGTGTGTAAGGGATGCAGCTGGGAAAAAGTTGTCTTTCCTGTGATAGCCACGTCACCACACCTGTCAGGTAGTCATATGTGGCAACCCTAATCATGACAGGGTGCCATCCATGAATATAGAGATCATTGTCCAGCCATACACAACACTCAAGTGACCCATATCAGATCACATATTTCCTTTAGGGGGTATTGGCCATGTTCAGATGGCCTACACCAGCCTTCCCATTCCCCATCTCCACTATGTAGCATGATGCATACCCTGAATAAATCCATGTCCAACCCAGTGATGTTGGACATGCTACACGTACACATCCTGATCTCAAACACATACTTCATGGACATCCACCTTCCTGGTACTAGGATCACCACACGCTGGACAGATCCTTGTCCCATACATTTTACATAGTCCTGCCATACTATGCATTCCTATCCAGCAAAGCTGCGTATCGCTCCCCTCTCAGACATGGTGTGATGACCGCATGGTAAATGTATCATTAACCCTGTGGATCAGTAATGTGGCACTGCTCCACCTGGCCCCAGAGACCCACCTGTCGGCTACAGCCAGGTAACATTTCATCCTAGATTCATACATGGCTCATGGCATATAGCCTACTAGTTGACTTTGACTGTACATGCTATAGTTGATATCCATCCCTGCAAATACCATCTGGCTAGCCAGTGTCCCATGTGTATCACATGTGCAACACAGGTGATACATGGCAGGATGTTGAATTGCTGTACAGTGCCATGTAGATGTATATGGCAGAACACATTTATTTATTTATATTTGTTGACCGGGAGTGTCTGACTGGATGTAGGTCCATTTTCAGTGGAGGCCCAGGGAGAAAAGCTCCACAGTTAAAATAGACAGTAGTTACATTGGATTACATAACGATTAACAATTTACATAGCAATTACTTACAACATATTTACAGATGAAGAACATAGTACATTAGTAGACAACTAGAATCTTTATCTGTGAAGTACATAACAGACATTAACAAATGTTACAATAAGAAGTTCCTGCTGTATAATAAGTACTAGGCTTATGAGCATATGAGCTTGCTATAATCAAGGTAGTTAGTGGAGTGGAAAGTAAGGTAGTGGTTGGATGGAGTGGGTGATATTAGAGTGGGAGTTGCAAGGGCATAGCCAGCATGTTTTTAGGTGCGCTTTTAGTAAAGTTTTGAAGTGGGTGCATGATGGTATGGAAGTAATTCTGGGTGGGAGGGAGTTCCATAATTTGGCAATGGTGCAAGAGAATAGTGCTTCACCAGCAGAGTTATTGGCATTTGTGATCTGCAAGTGATTTTTGTTGCTGGATCTTAGTGGTCTGGTGGTGCGATAGGGTTGTAGTAGATTCTGGAGGGATGGGACATTTAGTGGATGGTTTACTAGTTTGTGGGCGAGTGAGAGTTGATACCATTGAAGGAGGTGAGGGAGTTCAAGCCAGTCCAGTTCAGCAAGTGAGAGACAGTGGTGACTATGGTAGGATGCCCCTGTGGTGAATTTGGCTATTTTGTTGTAGCAGGTCTCTAGCTTGTTTAGATCGCATTGCCTTGGGTTGGTATATATTGGAGAGGCATAAAGTAGGGTGGAGATAAGGTGGGAATTTGCTATTGAAATCTTTGCTGCTTTGGTGAGAAGTTGCTTATTTCTGTATAACGCTCCTAGTTTTTTGTGGACTTTTTTATAGTCATGGATATGTGAATGTCAAATTTTAGTTTATTGTCTATTTCCACTCCTAGCAATTTGGTGTGTTCAGTTGGGTATATAGTGGTGTTATCTTTTGCTGTGATGTTAAAGTGAGAGTTGTTTTGAGTATGTTTGGTGGGTTGGTAGATGAGTAGTTTAGTTTTGTTTGAGTTGCGTATTAACTGGGCATCGGATAACCAAGTTTCAACAGAGGAAAAGGCTTCCTGTGTGACTTTTTGCAGTTTGGGTAGGGACTGGGCTGAGCAGATGATGGTTGAGTCATCTGCGTATTGTATGAGTGTGCCATGTTTGGTGGCAGAGGCTAGATTAATGGTGAAAACAGAGAAGAGTAGGGGTCCAAGGATGGATCCTCGGGGAACCCCTATGGAGACAGGTAGTTGGGGAGATATGTCATTCTGCCATACAACAGATTGTTGGCGGTCAGACAGGTAACTCTGAAACCAGTTGGTGACTGATTGTGAGAAGGATAGGTTATTGAATTGAGGACAGAGATAAGTTGTTTTTGTGGAACATGTCAAATGCTTTAGACGGGTCTAGGAAAGTAGCAGAGGTGAGATAGCCATTGTTTTTATGCTGAAGGATAGTGTTAGTAAAGGAGAGTAAGGCAGTGGTGGTGCTATGGTTTGGTTGGAAACCATGCTGAGTATTGGAAAGGAGGTTGTTAGTAAGGAGGTAGTCTGAGACCTGAGAGTGTATGCATCTCTCTAGTATTTTGGAGAGTGAAGAGAGAATAGCTACGGGGTGGTATTTGGTTAGTTCTGTGGAGGGTCCGCCTTTGTGGAGGAGAATTATATGTGACACTTTCCACAGTGTGGGAACGTAACTTTCTGACAGAGATCGGTTAATCAAGATGGATACTGGGCAGGCCAGGGCATCAGCTGCGATTTGTAGGTATTCACTTGGGAGGTTGTCTGCTGCTAAGTTGGTGGGCTTAAGTAAGAGTTTTTTTATGTTGGAGGTAGGTAGAGGAGAAAAAGAGAAGGCAGTGGGGAGATTACTAGTTGAAGGTGCGGGTTGGAGGGGAAGGGGGGTTGTGTTGTTTAGCTACTGATAGTATGGTTTGTGTGAAGTGTGTGTTGAATGAGGTAGCAATATTTTCTGAGGAGTGAGGAATGTTAGGAGGAGGGGTACTGACTTTACCTGGGTGGAGGATGGAGTTTATGGAGGACTAGGGCAGACTGGTAGTATTGGAATTTACCTGTTTTATTAGCTTTTTGACTCTGTTGCGTAGTTCTAGGAATTTGTGTAGTTGAGGGGGTTTTGGTTTTTCATTTCTGACTTAGTTGTTTTCTGTAGCCATGGGGAGTGTTGTGCTTTGATTCTGGAAAGTCTTATGGGGGCATGGTAATTAAGGATGCTCAGGAAGGTAGTATTAAAAAATTCAACTGCGTCATCAAGACTGAGGTACTGTAGAGGATGCCAGTTACATTCTTTGAGGAATGAGATGAATGTGAAATGCATACATGTAAAACCTTTCGTGAGCAAGTCTGCAGGGTTATAGGTCATGTCTATTAAGGCAGTGTAAGTCTTTATATGTGACATATACACAGGGTCAAGTTCGACTGCATTAATGAGGACCACATCCAGCTGTGCTGATAGGTAAGAACACCAGTACAGGCAAACAGACATGCCCACATCAAGACAGCATCTACATGGAGTATGAGCAATGTAATCAGGTGACACATATATGGGTATAATATCCACTCACCATTGAGTGTCACATGTGTGTGATACAAACATGTCAGTGGTGTCAGTGTCATGTAGATTTGCAAATACAGCTATTTAATTGCAAAAAATATGATACACATGTATGTTCAGCTTCAGCTCTGTATGTCTCTGTGAGTTTCTGTGACCTGTCTCCATCATTATGTCTTCCATGTATGCCGCGTGCAAGGCTACCCCTTTATACCCGCTTGGAGGATGAGGCCCTCATCCCATACCTACATGGCCATCATGATATCTTGTTCAGCCATGTGCCACAGGATGCACAGCAGTGGGATGCCCTGTGGATTGAACTTCGCAGGAGGGTTAATGATGTGGGTGGCCACAACCGCACATACCAGCAGGTGCGCAGACACTGTACAGACCTCATTAGATGGGTGAAACAGCGTGTGAATGCAATCGCCAGGGAACAAGGTGCAACAGGTGGTGGACCACCAACCCAGCCCCCACTCACACATACTGAGGAGCTACTGGCCAACCTGGGGACACCTGCAGAACAACATCCACAAGCCTTAGCCAATATTGTGGAGGTGGGTGTCTCTCAGCCACTGAGCCTGGAGTTGCCTGGTAAGTCAGTACTGCACCTATAACAACTATATTCCATATAGTTGCATGAGTCACTGTACAATATGTAATGTAACATCATATGCAAGGCATGTATACACACACGTCGCATGCTATAATATGCTACTCTTTGTATGCACACATGTGCATACACCATAGTGTAGTCTAATGTACTGGTGTATGTGTTAACATGCACATTGCACCCTGTAGCCAGGTGTGGATAATGCTCATACTGCTGTGTTATTCCTATTTAGGTACCTCTGACATTCTGCTGCGACAGCAGCCCATTGCAGGTGAGACTGTTATTATTTATCAGGTATCGTAATGCACAGATCTATCTGCCATTTGGCCATTTACCACATGTACACAAAATGTATGGTCCTGTCACAATATACAGGTCGGACCTGCAATACATCATAATGCCTACCTATGTGCAACACTTGCAAACTATGTGAATCACCTCACTGACATGGATCCTCACAAACTGTCATTGCCAGATGTGTGGACAGCTGTGCATACAATGGTGGAGGTGTGGTTCACTGTAGGGACATGTACTACAGATCAGAACTACACATGTGGGAAATACAAGCAGTACTACACAGTTGGCTGGAGTATGGCCAGCCCACAGGATTCACTGGTGTGGATCATAGCCCTGCTATGAATGTCACACAATGTGATGTGCTATCTTGACATGTCCATGACATCTAGTGACCTGGCTGCAACACTGCCTAACTAACCTGAAAACATATCCAACATACCACCCTTTGTCTGCATAACCCTGTTGTCAGTGGAGCATAAGACATCTATGGGTGTATGTTATATGGGACAACACAGACATGTGAAATAGACGCCCGTGACAATAATTTGGCCAACACATGTACACACATAGCCATGGAGGATGGCCAGAGACATGAAGCAACACACACAGTAGACGTGATGTGCTAGTGTGTACACCCTGTCATACAATGACAAATCCAACAACCAGAAAGAACGCTTATCACCTCCGTGTCTTGAGACACAGATCTTCCATGTAAGTAGCAGCAACAAAAATAATAAAAAATCACTTGCAATAACCAACGATGAAAAAACTGGTTTAATGCAACAAAACCAAAGGTTAAGCGCTTTTACTTGCTCCACAGCAAGCTTCATCAGAACTATAAATAGCAAAACTGCTGGCATTTAAATATCCTATTTGGCGCCAAAAGCACTGTTTAAAAATAGTGCATTTAAAGACATAGTACATTAAAAAGAAACATTTTGCAATAAAAAGACATTTAAAAGAAACATTTACTGAACTTTAGTAATATATTTGGCTAAGCGTGGCCCTATAAGCCTGATAAACTACATAATATCTGCAAGTTTGAAATACTGTAGCAAAAATCCAATAAGACACAAACGTTGAGGAAAAAATACACCTTTATAAACAGCAAAGCTTTCGGGTTACACACCTTTTCTCAGTACTAATACAGGTTTCATTAAAACATTCCATTTAAATAGGAGTCGATGTTAATCACATGACATGCAGCCCAAAGAAATCATGTGATGATTACAAAACTTTAAAATTTTATACAACTAATAAAACATAATATTTTACACATATATAATAAATTCTACAATAAACTCACAACATACAAACTCACATATAACATTTAACATAACTTAGTATGTTGTATTTTAACTAAAATAGGTTTTAATGTGACAGCAGAATTCAAGCCAGGTAAACAATCAGCTGATAACCTTAATATCCACTCATACTCTTTAACTTCTAAAAGATTATTAATGTCACCCCCCCTATCTGATATATGTACCATGTCAGTAACCCTGAACTTAAATTTATGTTCATTATTATGAGTACTTATGTGTTTATATAAAGCATTCCTTTCTTTAGCCCTTCTTATCTCAGATTTATGCTCAATAATGCGTTATTTTAGCTTTCTAGTTGTTTTTCCTACATAAAATGATGAGCATACAGTACAGGTTGCTAAATAAACAACATTGTTACTAGAACAAGTTGCTACCACAGTAAACCTATAAGTCTTATGTGTCATGGGGTGAGCAAATGTGTTACCAACACTACTGCCTATGATATCACTGCAACAACTACAGTTCATACAGCTAAACGTACCATATTTAAAAGAGCCTTGTTGAACATTTTTCTCATCTTTAAAATCTTTAACATAATCTGCTCTTTAATGCTTTCATATTCCTGTAAGAAAAATGCGGTCTACTACTTAGAACAGCCCTAATGTCCGCAGATGCCATTAAGACTACCCAGTATTTTTGAATAATACGTTTAACTAAATATGTCATGGTGTTGTAAGTTGTCACATACCTAATTCTGTCTTCCTTCAATGCACTCTTATTAGAGTCAGATACCGATTCATCTAATGACAAAAAGATCAGTTTCAATTTTGTCTGTCTATCAGCTATAATATTAGCTTTAATAGGCAATATTGATTCAAGGTCATAACCGCTACTTACAAAGCGTTTCATTTAACTGAGAAAGGAAACATGAATCATCAGTATTTAATCTGCTGATTCTACTAAACTGCGCCTTCACAACACCTTTAAATACATGTGGGGCGTGCATACTGGTGTTACGTATATACCTGCCCGCATGGACCTCTTTTTATACATTGTGGTGTTAATTGAACCTTCCTTCAACACAACCTTGAGATCTAAAAAGGTTATGGCGGTATCTGAATATTCCATTTTGAATTTTAAAAAATCAGTAGTACTATTCAAAAATTGTATATATTCAATTAGTTCTGCAGGAGAGCCTTTCCAAATTAAAAAGCAATCATCCACAAATCATTGATAAAAGCAAACATTCTTATTCAAAAAATTAGTGCTATCATGAATACATGCCTTTTCCCATTGAAATAAAACTAAATTTGCATATGTGTTAGCTACCGGTGTGCCCATTGCTACACCGGTAATTTGCAAGTAAAACTGCTTGTTAAACAAAAAAAATTATTAGTTAATACTATATCCAATAAAGAGCAAATATTCTCTATATTCCTTGCTGACAATGAGGACTGCATAGTCAAAAATTCACGAATAGAAGTAATTCTGTACTCGTTTGGTATAACCGTAAATAAAGATGAAATATCCAAAGTCACAAACAGGAAGCTCAGCGTCTCAAGACATGGAGGTGATAAGTGTTCTTTCTGGTTGTTGGATTTCAGTTTACAGAAAGTTTATTTTTTCATTGTGTTCTGTCATACAATGACTACACATGGTCCAGCTATGGGCTTTGTGTAATGGTTATATTGTAGATGTGGAACACTAGACATCCTACAGGCCTGTGCACATCTTGTGTAGGCGTGACATCAGTCCACCATATAAGATGTGTTGAACATCTTGAGGGTGTCGCAACATGACAGCAGTCACCTGTACAGTATCCACATCAGCCCACAGATACAGTACATTCCCCTTGCTGGTGTCGGACATGTATGTGTGTGTGTGTGTGTGTGTGTGTGTGTGTGTGTGTGTGTGTGTGCATGGTACACAGATGTCATGTGGGACATGGTGTACTGACGTGTTCGCCATTTCTGGCCATAGTTGCCAGGCAGCAGCAATATGGTTGCAGATGTGCAGGGGTGTCATCCATATACCCTTCAGTGACCTGTCACACATTTCACATCATGGTTTAGTGTGTATACACCTCAGTGATGTGGGTCACATTCCACAGTATATATGTATTGTGTCTGAATACAGTTATTGCTATGAACTGTGTCTATAACTCACACTGTATAGCAATAGCGACGCCTCATGATTCCCTGCAATGGCCATGCACATCAGCTAAATGTGCAGTATATCTGTAGGGCAGACAGACAACACTGCATTGGGACACCATTACCCCACTGTATATTTGACAGGACATCATTGTGTTAAACATGTATGCATGTCATTTCACACGTCAGCAGATCACATGTCATACTACATGAGATTGTCAAGGTCATATGCCACACATCAGGCAGGTGTACTGTTAACCTGTGCTGGTCTACATGGTGTAACACAGGAATGTATGCTAACTACTACTATGATTGTGTAGTTTGCATGCTGTCTTCTATGACACATGCATGCTGTTGTGTGCAACCCAGGGATGTATGATAACTACCACTATTATTGTCTGCGCTGCATGCCATCTGCCATATCACATGCATGTTGCATGCCTTCTGTCATATCACATGCGTGTGTATGTCTGTTGTATAGATTGTAATGTACAGATGTTCTTCATCTCACATTGCTGCAGTCCTTACACTTGGGTAGTCCGCTGTCCTCGGTCGGCCCGAATATCAAAGTATAAGGCTGACGCCGGTCAAGCATTAGACTGACATCAGGACGCCAGGGTACAAATGCGCATGACCGACGCCATATCCTCAGTCTTTTGCCACATGGTCCGATGCAGAAGCAGCGCTGCAAGTGCCGCTCGCTCTGAAATTTTTCTCGGAGTTTCAGACCGAGTCAAAGTTGGCTAAGTACCTGCTAGAATATTTTAGTTTTTCTTGCCTCAGTGGTTTACCGGATGTCAGAAAAGTGAATAACTGTATTTCTTGTGGGATACAAATACCGCATAGAGATTTTCATACTTTGTGTATTCCTTGTTTGGGGCCTGAGCACGACGTTGTTGGGTGTCGCTTTGTGCTAGGTTCAATAAGCGCACTATAAAGCGAAGGTTAGATTGTGACAGGTTAGTTCGAAGCGGTGCAATTATAATATGCCATCGGATGCTCCGCATCCGCTTCTTCAAGATGCGCAAGACAAAGCAGCTAAGCCCAGACAGGAGGACGCCGGTTCTTTGAGGTGTCGGTGGAACCGGGGTTCCGCTGGAGGTTTCTCTGGAGTCCCAAGGGAGACTTTGTTATTGCAGGATGTGGCTTCAGGAGGCAGGTCAGGCTGAAGGGGCTTCTCAGGTTACTGTACTCCTCCCTTCCTAGGGTGGTTAGGCCCTCTCCTTCTGTTTCCAAGGCTTCTCCCAGAGGCAGGCCAGGTTTAGCTTCTGTTGGTGTCACTCCTAGTTCATCAGGGTCTGTGCCCAAGAAACACATGCTCAAAATGGCAGAAGATTTAATTACTTTAATTAGAGGTTCTTTGCCCCCTCCTGATAAGAGGCCTAGGGTGGAACCAGAGTTGGGAAGTTTTGAGCAGGCTTCGGATGTTTCAGAGTCTTCGGCTGAAGACTTGCAGGAGTATTCTCCTTATTCTGATTCTGAAGTGGATGATTCTACTCCTTCAGCTTCTCCTCCAGAGGATTTTTCTTTTTCAGAGACTCTTCATTCCATGAGGGAGCATTTTAAGTGGGAAGGTCAGGACTTCTCTGATTCCAGGAAAAGGCTTAGGGAATTTTTGTTTTTACCCCAGCATAGGCCTTTGGCTATACCTCCTGTTCTGGATGTTGTGGAAGATGTGTTTGCAGAGGCTCCTCTTAATCCTGATTCTGTGCCTCCTGCTCCTGTTAAACCGGATAGGTATTACAGGGTGCCTGAAGCTCATAAATATCTTTTTAAGAGTCCTAGGGCGGACCCAGAAACTGTTAGTCAGGGGCCTAAGGGTGTCAAGGCTTCTGTTGTAAAAATCCGTTCCTCCAGATAAAGAGGCCAGGGCTTTGGATAGATGGGGAAAGAAAGTCTATACTTCTTCCACCTTAGCTATGAGGGCTTTGAATTGCCAGTTTCACATGTTGAAGTACCAAAACTATCTACTTTCTCAATTGAAGTCTAAGGTAGAGGCTCTGGCGGAAGGTATTGAATGTAAGGAATTACAGGATTTGGTGCATGTTTCTGAACAGGTGGGTAAGCATTCTTTGCAATGTGGTTTTGATGCTGTACAGGCCTCATCTAGGGTGGCTGCCACTGGGTCAGTTCTCCGCAGGCACGCCTGGCTGAGGGATCAGAATTTATCTGACCATGTTAAGACTAGGATTTTAGATGCTCCTTTACAGTCTGATGTGTTGTTTGGGTCACCTGTGGAGGCAGTCTTAAAGAAAATGGAAGACAAGGCTAAGTCTATGCAGACTGTTAAAGATTTTTTGCAGGTTCAGCCTCAAGTTTAGTAGGAATTGGCCTACCAAGGGGTGGACGATCCTTCTTATGATTCCCAGTCTAGGGGTAGATCTAGACGTGGTAGGGGCAGAGCTCAGGCTTTCAGGCCTAGAACAGGAGTTCACCTGCACAGTCTTCGGTGAGGGCAGGGTCAGTCCTTTCAGAACAGGCCCAATGACCTACCTTTTCAGCTGCCAGAGCCTTCTCTTCTGGCAGCACCTTTGGGAGGAAGGTTGGCACTTTTCAAGGAAAATTGGAGTTTAATTACCCAAGACAGATGGGTATTGGATATCATACACAAAGGTTACAGGTTTTATTTCCATACCTTGCCTCCTTTCAAAGGCATGCCAGACGTTCCTCCTCAACAAAGAATAGAGGCTCACAAGCAAATTTCTCTGCTACTTCAAATAGGGGCCATACAGCCGGTCCCTCTGCCAGAAGTGGGCCTAGGATTTTATTCTTGCCTGTTCCTAGTACCAAAGAAGGGGAACACGTGGAGGCCAATTTTGGATTTATCTATCCTCAACACTTATCTGGACATTCCCAAGTTCAAAATGTTGACGTTACAACAGCTTTTACCTCTGCTGGGCAAAGATCACTGGATGGTAACCCTGGATCTCAAGGAGGCTTACCTTCATGTTCCTATCAGACTAAGTTGCAGGAAGTATCTGCTGGGCTGGAACTTCTCATTATCAGTTCTCTGCATTGCCCTTTGGCTTATCTACTGCGCCCAGAGTGTTTACAAAAGTTCTGGCTCCAGTGATAGCTTTCTTCAGGCTAAAAGGAATACAGATTTATCCTTATTTGGACGATTGCCTGATTCTGGCTCAAGAAAGGGACGAACTTCTTCATCATCTGCAATATGTGATAGCAGTGCTAAGATGCCTGGGGTATTCTAGAACGAAATAAAGTCCAGTCTAGTACCCTCTCAGGACATGTGCTTTCTGGGTGTAAGACTGAATACAGCATCCCAGATGGCCTTTTGACCCCGGACAAACAAAAGAATCTTTCCCTTTACTTCCATCAATTGTCTCATCAGTCCAGGCTGACTGCAAGGACAGTCCTTCAAGCCTTGGGGTTCATGGCATCTTAGATTCTGGTGCTTCCCAATGCCAAACTGCATATGAGGAAGCTACAATGGTATCTCAAAATGTATGGACACAGCACTGCCAGGATATGGACACTGTCATTCAGATAATACCTTGCATTCAAAAGGAATTTTTGTGGTGGCTTCAGGAATGTCACCTAAACAAGGGACTCTCTGTGACCCGCCAGAGGCGAGTCAGATTCTAACGACAGATGCCTCAGACAAAGCTTGGGGAGCTCATCTAAATGGAAAGTGGATACAAGACACGTGGCCAGACTACAACATCTACATATCAACTTGAAGGAGATGTTAGCAGTCCAATTTGCATTAATAGCTTTCAAGGATTTACTTCTTCCAGGGCAGGTGTTGATTCTAACAGACAACACAACTGTCATGTGGTATATCAACAAGCAAGGGGAACACATTCTTATCCTCTCTGCAGGCAAGCAATGATTTTGGAGACTGCTCTCAGTTTACAGCTACATCTTCAGGCAAGGTTTCTGCCGGAGCACAGAACTCCTTAGCAGATGCTGAGCAGACTAATTATGGATCCCCACAGTGGAAATTGAATCCTCATGTATTTCAGAAATTGACAGTGTCATGGGGAACTCCAGACATAGATCTGTTCGCTTCTCCACTAAATTACCAGCTGCCAAAGTTTTGCACAAAAAGGTTTCATCCCACAGCCTGGAAAGTGGATGCTCTTTCTTTCAAGTGGAACAATCTTCATGTGTATGCCTTTCCACCTCTGCCTCTCCTCCCAAAGGTACTCCTAAAGGTCAGACAGGACAAGCCAAGGATGATCTTAATAGCTCCAGATTGGCCTCGACAACACTGGTACCCATTACTGAGAAGTCTGGTACGAGAACCTCCATGGCCTTTGCCTTCGATTCCACACTTACTGTCTCAGGAGAACAGTCATTTACTCAATGTCAAACTTCACTCTCTTCACCTAACAGCCTGGCATATTCTGTTTTGAACTCTGGAGGGTCTCAACTTCCACAGCAAGTTTTGAATGTTATTTTGGAAGCCAGAAGGCCTAGTACAAGGAAAGTGAGATAAATGGAAAAGATTTTTATTTTGGAGTGCAGCAAAGGAATTTGATGTTTCTGAGCCTAATTTAAGTGTGGCTCTTCAATATCTTACTGAGTTACTGGACAAAGGTTTGTCCTTCTCTTCTATTAAGGTTCATGCTGCAGCAATTTCTGCTCACTATGACTGTGACCCACCATTGTTTTCTCATCCTTTGTTCAAGCAATTTCTTAGAGGGGCAAATAATATAAGACCCCACAGAGCTCCTACTCCTGCTTGGGACCTCAATTTTGTGTTGGAAACTCACTCTACAACCTTTTGAGCCTGCAGCTACTGCTGAGTTGAAATATTTATCATGGAAGACTGGTTTTTTGTTGGCCATTACCTCTGCAAGAAGGGTTCCTGAATTACAGGCGCTTATGGCAGTTGAGCCTTTCTTAATTTTCCGTAAGGATAGGGTATCTTTAGGCACTAATCCTTCCTTTATGCCTAAAGTGTTTTCTAGTGTGACTTTAAAAAAATCTATTCATTTGCCTACTTTTTATGCAAATCCCAAAATAAAGGAAAAGATTTTGCATACTTTAGATGTACACAGGCAGTTGTTAGTATTTGAGTAGGACTAAAGGGTTCAGGCAGTCTCAGCAGTTATTTGTTTCTTGCTTTGAGTTCTCAGGGTAAGCCTGTGTCAAAACAAACTATTTCTAAGTGGATTGGGTTCTGCATTGCTTTCTGTTATTCCCATCATGGTAAGGAGATTCCAGCTGGGATTAGGCCTCATTCCACTAGGCTACTGCCACTGACAGCTTTTTAGGGGTGGCAACTAAGGATATTTTGGAGGCAGCTACTTGGAGTTCAGTGCATACTTTCTCTAAGCATTATCACCTTCCAATTTACTCTAAATCTAGGGCTGGTTTGCCACTGCTATTTTACAGGGCATTTTGGCAGCTCCTGCTGCTTTATAGTTTTGCCATCCTCCCTACCTCTGCTTTGGGATTCTACCAGTGTAAGGACTGCAGCAATGTGAGATGAAGAACATAGTACAGTTTTGTACCTACCATAAATGTAGATGTTCAAGATCCACATTGCTCCCCTCCTTCCCTCTGTGTTTAGAGGTGGCTGTGTGGGGTGGGTTGTAAATATTGTATTTATTGTATATATTGTACATATTGTTAGTGCAGGGTGGTTGCTTGGTGGTTTGCTGTCTGTTGGTTTTGACCTTTCTTTTAGGGTCTTCTGACATGTGGGGCAAGAAAAGACTGAGGATATGACGTCGGTCATGCGCATTTGTACCCTGACGTCCTGATGTCAGTCTAATGCGACCGACGCCAGCCTTATACTTTGATATTGCCGACCGAGGACAGCGGACTACCCAAGTGTAAGGACTGCAGCAATGTGGATCTTTGAACATCTACATTTATGGTAGGTACAAAACTGTACTTTCTTGTCTGCCCTCACAGGTGACGTAGGTGCATTGCCCTCCTGCAGTTCATCTGATGTTAGTGTCCCCACAGACTCTAGCAGTGATGATGAACGTATGATTGAGGCATAGGCAGGGTTGTCAGGAGCTGGAACTGTGCCATTGATTGTCATTCCAGCTATATCCCTCTCATCCCCGCACACAGATCCCATGCCTGCACATACCCAATCACCAGTGACCATAGAGGAAGGACAGTTGGCATGTGGTAGCTTGGAAAAGGAAAGTGTGGGGGCTATGGAAGGTGTGCCTGCACACCATGGTGTCAGCCAACTGACTGGTGGTACCCCACATAGGCACGTGGCCAGTGCTGCTCGTAGGAGGACCTCTGGCCAGCATGCTCCTGCAAGACAGAGCACATCAGCTGGTGTCACCAGATGCATGTTTCAGGCTGTAATGGAGGCACAGGCACATGCTGAATGGCACAACAGAGAAGATCAGAGGAGATCAGAGGCTTCAGAGGGCTGCTGTCCGTTCTTTAAACAACAACATCCAGGAAATGGTAAATGCTCAACAGCAGATTGTTGAAGCTTTGGATAGATGGTTGGGTGACATGGTTGGAGTCCTTGACCATGGCATGGCAATCCGCGAGCGTGAGCTGTATGTGTTGGAACATCTGGTAGGAGTGAGGCGTCGGGCACGTGGACGTAGGCTTGCTACATCACCTGTTGCAGGTCTTACATGTACGAGCTACCTCACATGTCCACTCCCGTAGTGGTGGTAGCAGCAGCAGTGCATCTGGCGCTGTGCTGTCCATACCATGACACAGCAGGTCACGTGCACGTGGCCCTGGACGGTCCCAACAGGGACACGGTTCCAGTGGACAAGTGTCATCAGACAGTACCCAATCTGCACCTCTGCCTGGTAGTGCCCGTGCAACCCCTGGCAGGCACAGGTCACATGTCCATGGCCGGACACTGTGAACTGTAAAACCTGGCCTGTACAGTCTGCAGCTGTCAATAATACCCCTGTGTAGGCCAGACACACATACATACATACACGCACACATTGGAAACATATGTAGGGCACCGCAACAGACATGCATAACATCCACACATGCCCAATTAGATCAAAGGCCCTAACCCACACACATGATGTCATTCAATGGTGCAGCCTAGGCCTCTGGCAAACATTATCACCCTGTGCATATGGTGATGCCTGTGCCCGTATCCCTGACATCCACACCATCGGTGCAGGGGCATGCTCATATGGTCTGATGCACAGGGGGAACAGACTAGGAAGATAAGTGTAGTTTACAGTTGTTGAGTACTGTCGACAGGCAGCAGACATACCATGTACTACAGGTGTACAATGCATTTCATATTGTTAACAGTGTGTGTCTTGCGTAACAACAGTGACTGCATGTTGGTCACAATGTTCTGCTGTCCTCCTTCAGGTCTAATTGCACGTGCCGGTGGATGTCAGTGTTTGCATTTGGTGTCCCATATGTCATTGTGAACTACTCACAGGTATGTATGAATATACCAGCATGCAAGGTGTAGCTGCCACATAACAGTGAGAATGTCCCACGTTCCAAACATGTCTACTGATCCAAGAGCATGATAGCTGTGTATTAAGCTACTGTGGCTACAGACGTGACATCCATACTGGGGTAACATCACAGGTACAGTTACATGGAGTGATGAGGTAAGAGAGCGGTCTAGCTGATTACAAGGGTAGAGGCCAGTGGGAAGTGTGATGCCTCATTGGGAAGCAGTAATACATGTTCCCATGACAGGATGCCAACACAACTGCACCCACACACTCAGGTATTGACACGCATGTATTCAGTGACACAGTAACACACCCACACACTCACGGATTCACCGACAGTAACACACACTCACACACAGTTGCTACTGTTGAGGTGAGGATCCCTGCGTATCTGCAAATCATCATTACAGTACTGTGCACCTACATGAACTGCCACAGAGAATACACATGTACAGGTAGTCAGTATGGCCTAAGATCGGGGACATCAACACGGATAGTAGATTGCATCGCCTGGATGGGCTGAGGGGTGTTATCAGTTCAGTATGGTAACATACATCCTCACTCCAGGGTCCAGACAGCCACACACACACACACACACACACACACACACACACACACACACACACACACACACACACTGTGGCATTCAGTATTGAATACACCTATGTCATCCACATACGGATACCTCACATGTGTGAGATACATGCCCCTGCCTATGTTCTGCTTTCTACATTGCAGTCTGTACAGATGTGTACACTAGTGTACAGGAGAGTGAGTAACAATTGAGATGTATTCCCCACCATACATGACATATATGGACACACACACAACCACACATGCCAGTACTGTGAATCAAAGACCTGCCTAGCTCATGATATGTATGATAGATTTACAGCAGTATTGCACATGTTACAAAGTGTACTGATGCTTCCTTTGGCAACAGTGCTGATATATGCACACATGACATCTTAACTGTTAGGTGTCAACTGATTTACCTTCGGTGTCACCATGACCGCTGTCTAAGTTGTGTGTTATGCCCTTCAATTAACAAAACCATTGCTTACTGGTTACACAGGTTATTGTAGGACCACTTGTGACGCACCTGTGAGCTGTCCTCAGCAAACATCCATCTGCAAAGATGCCCCACCACTTAGTTATTTCCACACATCTGTCCATACCTGAGGTACATCTTTCCATACATTCAGCATATCACCGTATACAGTTGGCAGTGTCGAGGCTGCATTGCAACTGCATGATGTACTAGGATACACATCACCTGCATACATCAGCAACTGCACACGCATGGTATCTGAACGCACACCACTTCATGTACTTGTGTTTAGGTCCTACAGTCCTGTCATTTAGGCATGTTTGTAGGCATTGCAATTGGTGGACATGTGTAATGACATGCATGACACATGGACTGTTGTATGATATGATGGGTGTAATGGGTGACCGGTACAGAGGGAATATTACCTCTGTCAACATTGATATCACACCTTATGTACTGTTAGCATTCAGCAGCCATGGACCTACATTTCATGTGCATGTGTGTAATGGCTGTAGACACCTGTTTGCACAAAGGACAACAACAGCTATGCTATTTACATGTAAGTTGTGTGTGTGTGTGTGTGTGTGTGTGTGTGTGTGTGTGTGTGGCATGTACTTACCCAGGGTATGTACATATATGTCATATCCAAACATGAGGGTGTGTACTGGTGTACAGCAACAGTCATCTGCTAATGCTGTAAATAACCGAGGGCCCCTGGTATGTGTACTGCTGACCTGGTTACAGACAGTGGTATCATTGCATTGCATAACACATGATGCAACTGTGTCAGTATATGGGTACTCTCTACAGTTGATGTAGAGCTTGGTACAGTCCACTGGTCAAGGGTCACATAGTGGTGTACTCTTATATGTTCTACAACATGTATGGATGCGTGTTGGTGGTCCGAGGGCATGGTGGTGTCTGAGGTTTACATCCTAGAATGCAGCATGTGACACTGTGTCCTGCACATGACTCATCTGTGATGCCTTTCGTGGGGGTTCCGGTCAGTACTTGTGGCCTCTATGTATGTGGGGACACCACCACCTGGAGCATTCCATACCTGTGTTATGGCCCACATGTCTGGTTCTGAGGTATATGGTGGTAGTGCTATTGTGCACTACAGAGCCATCAGCCAGGTGTTCCTCACTGCACAGATGTCAGTACTCCCCATTGTTGGATCTACAGTGAGCAGCTGTGATTATGGATGCTACACATCTAGCACTGGTTAGCATAAGCATACAATGCAGTTGTCCTGTAGGTGTCAGGGTGTTATCCTGTGTTTAGGACATTTGCCTTGGAATGGCACTGTGTGGGTGGATGCGACTTGGGTATTTTCCCCAGTCCCTTGAATCATGGATGCATGTGATATGTGTCAAAGGCCTGTCTACTGTCAGTCATGTCATCCCAGAATGACAAACACTGGACAACCTCGTACTTAGAGCAGGACATTGGCTCATTGTGTTGTTCAAGCAGTTGCCACCTCTAGCAAGGCTCATTGTGTTGGTCAAGCAGTTTCCAATCCTAGCAAGACATCACTGCGAGTGGTGATATTGTGCTTGGTATAGGATGGTACATCTAAGGTGATGGACAGCAGCAGATGATGTGTAAAAGACCAGTGTCAGATATATGTAGAGCAGCGTTCCTGCTAACAATGACAACTACTAACACCAGAGCCCATTACAGTGTGTTCTTTATGTCTACCTGTAATAGCATGGCCACTGTGGACTTCTGTGTTTAGAATCAGAGTGCATCCCAGACAGCCCTGTGCTACTAAGTGTATGAGCATGCTCAGTATAACCTTGTGTAGATGGACACATAGTGCATTCCGAACAGCCCTGTCCTACTTAGTGTGTGAGCATGCCCAGTGACACCTTGTGTCGATTATGTGCCTCTGTGTATGGGCATGGCCATTGTAACCCTGTATAGTGATAGTAGTCATCCATTCCACAGATGGGCATACTCCAGGTCAGGATGGATTCCTACTTTAAACGCACAGGTTCTCACAGGTATGTACAAACTGCCAGCGTCCCTGTTGATGTCCACATTCCTAGAAAGTCATAATGACAGCCTTGAAATGTGTAGTCTGTGTGGCGCGACTTGTAACTGTGTAGTATTGTAATAGTGATCTGTAAATAGGCAGGTGTTCCATTCCCACCACTGGCGCATGTGTGTGTTTTGTGTGTGTGTGTGTGTGTATTTGTCCCCGTCTGCCTGAGGACTGAGTAATGCTTTTAGACTGTTCGTACTCTATACATTTCTTATACCACCTTTGGCAAGGGTGATGATGTCACCCATCTATAAATACACCTCTGGCAGTGCTGTGTCCCAGTAATCTAGGTAGTGCGTAGTGTAACTGCGTAATGCTGTAGTGCAATAAATTAGTTTGGTCTGTGTTCTAATCCCAGACTTGCCGTGTGTGTGTGTGTTTGTTTGTCCCAGTCTGCCTGAGGACTGAGTAATACTTTTAGACTGCTCACACTCCATACATTTCTTATACCCACGTTAGCAAGGCTGATGATGTCACCCGTCTACAGATACACCTCTGGGAGTGCTGTGTCCCAGTAATCTCGGTAGCGTGTTCTGTAACTGCATAATGCTGTAGTGTAATAAAGTAGTTAGGTCGGTGTTCTAATCCCAGACTTGTCATGTGTCTGTGTGTGTGTGTGTGTCCCCGTCTGCCTGAGGACTGAGTAATGCTTTTAGACTGCCCACACTCCATACATTTCTTATACCCACCTTTGGCAAGGCTGATGATGTCACCCATCTACAAATACACCTCTGGAAGTGCTGTGTCCCAGTAATCTCCGTAGCACATTCTGTAACTGCGTAATTCTGTAATGTAATAAAGTAGTTAGGTCGGTGTGCTAATCCCAGACATGCCAAGTGTGTGTGTGTGTGTGTGTGTGTGTGTGGTGTGTGTTTGTGTGTGTCTGCCTGCGTGAGACAAGTACAGTGCTTTGTAGCGTTTGAACTCTCTGTACAAATCGCATGACCAACTTTGTCATTCCTGCTGTTGTCACCCATCTAGGTATACACCTGTAGGCGTGCCGCAACCCAGTATTCGCCGTAGCGCATGCCCTAAACGCATATTGCTGCAGTGTGATACGGTAGGGGTTTGTATACAGGACATGGCAAGTGTGTGTTTATCTGTCAGAGCCTGTGTAGAGGTGGCCGTGATTGTCTTACCATTGGACATGTTTGGGGAGCGTTTTTTGTAGTTTTCTTATATGGTGTCCGTCTTATGACACATTGACCACCTCACGAGAAGTACAGCTGTCAGTCAGCCACCTCACGAGAAGTACAGCTGTCAGTCAGCCACGGGACTGTGTTGGCAAGCTATACCCATACATCTGGCAAAAGGCCTGGTGAACAAAGTATGCAGCCCTACTAGTACCCGGTATATGTCCCGCACCCTTGTGCCATGCACAAATAAACTTGCCTAGGATATCCTGCTATGTTGCTAGTACCATGCGCATTGATGACAAATAGTAGGCATGGCGTGAATGCAGTGGCCTGCAGAGGACATGGCACCCTGTACAGTGGTACAATAGGCACATATATGCGGACATTGTGCCTTCACTATGTTCCACACTGAATGCCTGCAACATATGCAGTGCCATCAAATGTGATCCACAGAGGCCAGACAATGCTGTACAAATGTGCCCTGTATGGACCCATGCCACTGACACCAAAGAATACCTGTATCATACTATCCATGCAGGTGCTGGGTCGACCTGCTTTCGCCACACCAGGACAGTAGTAGCATATCGGGGGATAACAGGCTGTGTACACAACATGTGTTGCCAAACCAGGTACACCTGTACATGTCACTGTACAGTATTGTGGGACATGCACATCCCAGGCAATGTCCATGTGAAAGACTATCAAACACAGACATGGCATGCATTGCAAAGCTCTGGCCATACACATTGGTAACCAAGATGTCAGGCCAGATAATGCAATACCCATCTGTGTGGGACATTGCAGACACTAAACCCTGCACTGCACACCATTGTTGGGTGACGCGATGCCAAGGATTACCCCTCACCCAGCCTTGTACAGCCATCTTGCACAGCCAACCATTACACGCCCATGAAGCAATGCATATCTGCATGCCAGTACTGGCCCTTTGTGTCTGCATGTGGGTTGTGATGCCCCCAACCACAGTCACTCCCAGTATAACCTTCGTTGGCATACCAACAGATGTCAAGCCCTTTCACATGCCCTAGCCCATAGAACCTCCAGATATCCCTTGTGGTGCATGTAGTCCTGTGCATTACTGCAGTTTAGCAAACTAAGAAGTTAGGTTGTGTATTTGTGGCCCTGGCAAAGGTGTCAGTGCGTGTCCATTAGACAGTGTGGTTGTGGTGACAATGGCATCCGTTCACATGGACAGCCATGTGTGCCGCACATAATGTATGTCTACTATATCTCTGTTGCAGATGTCACTCACCTACACACATATATGTTCTTACAGCACAGCAACATGTCACCTTTGTGGCACATGTAGTAACATCATGCACATGTAATAGTAATGAGTAGTTAGTCAGGGGTTTGACCCCTGTACTGTTCGGCGTGTGGCAAACAGTGCTCAGGGTTAAGTCTCCAAGCCCTTCCCTGGTGTACTTTGCCAGTCCCACCCACACACTCTCTGATGTGAAGGAGTACACATGCACAGCAGCAGCATGTGTATTGTAAGTGATGGCCTCTGCACCTATTGCAGTCCTCCTCTAGCTGATTGCATGTGATACAGCTGTGATGGTGTTCCCATAACCATCCGTATGATAAACACAGTACACTATCTAGGGAAAACATTTTGTTATTTGGCCATGACAGTCGCTGTTAGTGGTACCTGGATGTGGTGTTCTGACACGGCATCACAGATGATTTCTGGATGTACCTTAATCATTTTCCACAGTAGGAAATAGCCTAAAGACAGGATGGTGATGTGCCACACATGACTACAGCATGTAAGTGTAGCTATGCTGCATTGAGACTACTGCCTGTTTAACATGTGTGTGGTAATGGCTATTCTGCATGTTATAATACAGACATGACAGTACTCTGTTCATGAGGGACCCCCATCTGTAGGGCCATCTGTGAACTGGACAGTGTGTGCAACCATTTGTTTTCTGTGTTATACACTAAACACACTTCTGTGCACAGCAGAAGCATGGTGTGAGGATTGCAGACAGTACATGATGATAGGGATGTGTTACTGCCATTGCATCCCTGACTGGACATGTGTCACATGAAACAGTGGTATGACAGACACTGTCTGGGGTTCCCAGTGACAAGCCAATAATGGGCAGCTGTTCATAGCTGCCGTCACATGTCTACTACACGTTGTACAGATGGTATGTAGTATATATGCATGTGTTGTACTCCCATTGCAAATGTATACCATCTGTTGTGTTGGGTTGATGGTGATAGCTATGCATACTGTTTAGGTAATCCTGTATGCTGTTGTGTTGGGTTGATGGTGTTATCTAGGTATACTGTCGTAGGTAATCCTGTATGCTGTTGTCTATCACTAAGCCATATGTGGGTTTAAACTGCAACACCATAGGCTGAATGAGTTGGGAGGTCCCGGCAGAACCTCCTGTCCCACTTCAGCTGACCATGGCACCGGTCAGTAGCACATCTGGGGCCCAGCCTTAGACATCAACCTCTGTTGGCTCTGCACCACCTTCTGGTGGTACCACCACTGAGGATGGAGCATGTCCCCCCTGGGAGCGGGACCAGACATGTACATGGCTGCTGTCGTGCATTCCCGGACGTGTTGCGTTGGTGGCTCACTAAGGGATTCCAAAGCCAGATACGCCAGCTCAATGGCAGAGTGTTACATTTACAGGGTGATGCTGCCCCTCCTGGACAGCCCCCAGCACTGCCTCCTTTGCAGCTGTTTAGGTGCAGTGGCAGTTGCCCATGGCTGGGGACCTCTGTCCCACTGTTCCCATGGGCTTGTGAATGCTGAACACCCATCCCCGTCCGGGGTGTATCCCCCCACATGTGTCATATACCAACCCTGTATGCTGTCTTTTCTGTGATCCTACCTATCCTCCATGGCCATACCTACACTCTTCCCCTACATCCGACCCTCACCTACGGAAACATAAGGCCAGTCGGCTCCTAGAACAACATCTGCCCTATACATAGCTGTCCATTGCATACACATGCCCACTGGACACATGAAACTCTTGTAATATGCATCACAACATACTCCTGTTATCCTCACCCCTGTCCCTCAGGCGCACAATCCTGGTATGCACATCACTCCTACATGGTCCAGGTACACGTGATGAGGACGACCCCATTGTACACACAACAGTACGGGTCCCTCTATGGTTACCCCATTTACCTTTATCATGATGATGATGTTGCACACAGCACCTTGCAAGAGTACTGTTCACACATAATGAGTGGACAGGTACTGTTGTGTTAATGTACATTACATGCACAGAGTGATGTATATGGCCAATGTACAACTATTTGCGTGTATAAATGACACGTCTGTCTGAGGGAGTCTTGAGATCACATAGAGCAACATCAATGCATAATACAGGCATTGCTGGTGTTTCCTGTTTCATTCTTTTGTAATGCTTTGTTGCCACATGGTATGTTCCTGATATATCTCTATATATGTATGTACCTGTATGCTGGACATAAACACTCACATATACATCTACATGATGGGATACATTCCTATACTGTTGAATGACTGCACTGTATGATATGTTTGTGGTACTGTCTGTTGTCTGTATATCTGCCATGGCATATTGGTAATTCACATTAGCTGTGTGCACAGGGTCTAGGTTCCGACCCTTGCAAAGGACGTTTATTTGGTTGCAGGCAGGGCAAGCCCATTGGATACGGAGGGAGTAAGGCACATTAAAGCAGTTGGGAGCGGGTGTGCGTGGGTTTGCGTGGTGTTAAGCACTGCTGACCTCTGGTTACAGCTTCTTACACTCTGTTAGTCCCTACATTGCTTTACCAGTGCAATACTTGCATACTGATAACCAAACACGCTTACACCCGCTCACTCCCGCGCTTGCAAATGCACCGATATTGGTGCTTGCGTCTGTCAGTCGCTCCCCTGAGTGGGAGTGAGGACCACAGTAT